>NC_072734.1:104785289-104821260 GCF_026930045.1 Uloborus diversus
TTCCAAAAAAAACTTCTGCGTTCGCACACAATTATAGCTTGACTTCTTCCTGATTTACCCCCAGGAAAATATCTAAAGCAAATATGACCGAAGCTAAGGCAAAATTGCAGGCAAACACCAGCCATCTTATTTGCCTGCAATTAAAAAAGCTACAACATCCAGAGAATGTCTTTGCCCTTGCTTGAAGTTATTGAAACTGCGGAGGCCGTAATTGAGCTGAGGGAAAAACACGCTTTAAAGAAGTTGAGTATACTATTTTTACACTAGCAGCTAAAAATATGTTTCACAAAACTAAGAAGTCTGCATTCATTGATTTCAGACATTTTTCACAAATATACTTGTTTTTCAAATTTTTCAAAGGAAACTGGTGGAAAATCTGTGAAATCCCGGAAATAAAAGGACTTTTCGGGAATTCTCTTACACTAAGGATTCGTACGTAGGAGTTTTAAAAATCCTTAAATGCATATAAACTACCGTATTAGACTTGGCATTACAGTCTCGCCTGTTTACAGCGTAGTCAAAAGGACTAAATAAAAATTTAGTTCTAGCCGTAATTTTGTTTTAAAAAGGTTGAATACTACACTGCAAAGCGTGAAGGGGAGTCGACGCTAAGTATGCAATAGCTGAATTCGCTATATACGTCTTCACTATAAGCAATATATTATATAAGCAATATATTATGTTAAAATAGAGGGCTCTGCCTCTCCCCCCCCCCCCCCCATGCAGCATCACTAAACCAGATGTAAAACATTTTCTCAAAATTAAAAACTTTATTGCGATTTTTTGTAGATACACAAATACACGGCATTTAACTCGATATTTTGCACATGGAGTAAGTCCGGTGATCTTGCCCCACATAAGCAGAAACTTAAAAAAAAAAAAAAAAAAAAAAAAAAAAAAAAAAAAAAACATGTTAACGAAAATCAAAAGATAATTCCTCCCGCCTCACTTAATGTAGATCCAGATGCTGTGTAAAATTTATCGTGGCTAAAAACTACGAATATTAGTTTTTATTGCAAAAAAAAAAAAAAAAAAACTGCAGCTTTGGGGCATATTACCTTGACAGTCAGACAATAGAGAAGTTGCAACCTATTAAATGTTCATATTTTGACTATTGGATATTGTTAATTGACCCTCAAAACTAAAAAATTCACCATCGCCGAATTTTAAAACACCGTGATTGATTTTTAAAGAATTTTTAAAAATTCATGCGCAAAAGTACGCTTTTCTGAAACGTCACGAGCTTACATCACAGGGCACTAATGGGCAGCCTTCCGCCGAAGATCCCTTGTTTTCGCTACGGACATTTTGAGCGTGCTGATGTTTTTATTTTTTAGAAATTCAATAATCCTTTTGAACACAATGTGGGGTACCGAATTCGTTAAAGCACAATCTAATATCTTCCTCAAGTAACATCAATGATGGTATTCGAATATTTCCGAAAGGATGAGAGGTAATGTTCCAGAAACGCGAGGAGTTAAATGCGAGGAGGTAAGCCATACGTTTCGTCTTCGAAGTCAACTGCACATCCTTCGGCTTCTCCCGCAGCGGAAGAGCGCATGACGTCACTTCCTGTGCCATTTGACGTCACAATCGCTTGAACTTTAAAAATTAATTTGAAAAAAAAAAACTAATCGAATCTCAAAAATTTTTTCATCTATGATGTTTATACATGTTACTCTATCATATAAAAATAAAATTGAAAAATCGAAAACTTCCCTATTCGCCCCACTACACCAGGTCGCCCCATTTGACCAGCATTGCAAAACTTGCTGCTGTTAGTAAGAAAGTGTATTAATTGATTAAATTAGTTGAAATAAATACAAATTATAATGTGTTCAACTAAATGAAAAATCAAAATCAATTTAATTCTAAACTGCAAATATAGGTTAGAATATTTTACATAATAAGCACATTACTTGTGGTTTTTAATAACTTTTGCTTTTCAATCTTCCCACAGCCATTACATCGCTGATTATACATTGTGCACGGGTTTCATGCAACCATCCTAAGCAGTCTAGTATACATTTTATCCAATCTACAGTCGACGTCAATCAGAACTTCATTCAGATGAGGCATATTACCTTTTTGGCAAGGTTAATTGCTCCACCAGCTTTTGTTTAAACAGTAAGCCAATATGGCTGCAATTAATAGTAACAGCCTTCTTTATGGTACTCTTTTACTGTATAAACCGATAATTGAACATAATATTTGACGCTAGTTAATTCTTAAAAGTAAAATCTTAGATCGAGCGTTAAAAAATGTCACTCTTAACCTTTCACTTTGCTCTGAAGCTGTAATGACCTTTGAAAAATTACACAGATCCTCTTGAAAAAGTTGACACAGGCGCACTCTGTTGTTACAATCGTGAAATACAGTTACTGGAGCAATTTATCAGACGCGGGGCAAGATCACCGGACTTACTCTAAAATGTTTTCTAAAAAATCTGATATTAACGAAACATATTTTTTGTCACATTTTATTTGCCATCGATACAAAAGAAGTTGCAATGTTTCATAAAATATGGCAATATATAGCAGCGCTGCTTTTCCGCCAGCAAAAAAAAAAAAAAAAAAACATTTTGAGCTCATAAATTTGTATCAATACTAAATGACTTGAACCTTTTTACATAGGTGATAGAAATATAGAACAAGAAAACATTATCATCTAAGAGCTAGGGTTCTCAAACTGGGTGTCGTAGGAAGAGATGAGGGGTGTCGCAAAGTTTCCATGTTATCAATATATATGTTAGGTTAGTTTGCCAAATAAGGTTATTTAAGTTAGATTAATAAGACCATCCCAGGTTATCAAATGTGGTTTAATATATATATATTGATATTAAATTATCTTTCAATTCGTATTAGTTTGATAGTATTTTGTGGCGTTTTTGGCTTCAACTCTGTGTGAAGTAATCTTTGCCCAGAGTTTTCTTTATAAATGCCCATGTTTTTAATAAGGCTTTTCTTTGCTAAAACTACTGAGAAACGTAATTGAAAACAAAATTTTCACTTAACTTACTTTTTTTCATACATTGGAAAAACGATTCAAAAACATTCCTGGAGAATAATGGGCAACTTATGTGCCCAATTTCTGCCAGTAACATATCTTGCAAAAAGCAGGAACGTTTTCCGGTAAAATTCAGTAACCTTCCTGAAATTATCCTGCCTGGAAGCCTACTGAAAAATTCAGAAATCTTCCATTTTAAAGTCAGTCGTGTCTCTGGAAAATTAGAGTAAACTTGGGAAGGCATATTACATTAGCTTGGCACCTTCAAGGAAGTTTGGTTTTGGAAACATGGCCAAAGCTAAGACAGGACTGCAAGTAAGTATTGAGAATTTTACTTGCCTGCAATTCTTGCAAAGCTACGTAACCGATTGACTTATTCGCCTCCCTTTGAGAGCTTAATCAGTCAAGACGGGCCGTAATCTAGCTGAAATTGATACACTTTATTAATACGCTTAGTTAATCTTTAAAATGAGAGCTAAAAAATTTTTCACAACAATGAAAAGTCTGCATTTGTGCGACTAGCAATTCAGGAAACTTTTTGACACTGATACTTGATTTTTCCAGGAAGTGGATAAAAACCATTGAAATTCCGAAACGTAACGTGGAAATGCTCAGTAACGTTTCGGAATTTTTTACAGGGTAGTTTCTATGGGTCATCTGATGAATATTCAAAATCTGAATTGATGTTAGGCTGTGAACGTTAGGGGAGTCCTATTTGGCGCACATACTTACCTCAAATGATGGAGATGGTCTGGGGTGCAGTGAGAAAATTCTAATTCTTCAAAAGGTGCCGCGAGTCGAAAAAGTTCGGGAACCCCTTTCTTAGAGGTTTAGAGCTAGCATGCGATCATAAAAAACATATTAACAAGTATCCATAAATTCAATGATTAAACGGACTTCTGTGTTAATTTTTAAAAATTTTACTGACATAGGGACGTAGTAATAATTCTTTGCGTTGAGTAAGGTGCAAAATTGAAAATTGATGGGAGGGGATGAAACCAGGTCGTATGGGCCAACTGGGTTCAAGCCCAAGGGCTCCCAACGCTGCTCTTTTTTCCAAAAATGTAAATCCGATTTGTTCTTAAAACTCTTGTTTTATATTTTTGATAATTTTTAAATGATATTTCAGGAGTAGGTACAGTGTTTGATTACCTATCAGCTAACAAACTGTAGCTTAGGGCCCTCCGCTCTGTTGAAGTACCCAACTCTCGAAAAATCGCGTAGTCAGTTCCAAAAAAAAAAATTGTAAATACTTGAAAGATTTATTTCATTTTCAAGTGCTTGAAAATTATGAAATTTTGAAAAAATGTATTGATAAACTTTCAATTTGAAGATTTCTAATAAATGTGATGGATGAGGAGGGGGCCAAAATGTGTCAAATTTAGCTCCTTACTACATCCTATACCAAAAATGCAAACAGTTAAGGCTCTCACGCTGCTGTAAAATATTGCTTGAGATAATTTTTTGCGATTCACATGTTTCCCATCTTGTTATGTATTTATTTAATCCTGAACTAAGTATTTTGAAAGTTCTTTTGTTTTTGCTTGCTTTTACCTTACTTCTACTGCTAACTATCAATCTGTTTAGCGCGAGAAAAAAATATTACACTAACCCCTGTTTCTTTTCGCTTTCTGCTCTACGTGCTGTTAATAGAAAAAAAAAAGTGTTGTAATGAGACATCAATACTTTTTTTAAAACTTAAAAAAGTTTATTCGTACAAAGTTGGAACAAAATCTGCAAAACTATAAAACTATACAATCCAGTATTAAAATGTCAGAGACTGGAAAATGCAAATGAAGCTATCGAAATAACTTTTATTGCTCTAGACAGAGTCCTCGAAAATAATTGAATCAGGCTTTGAAATTTGCCGATGTGAGCAAGTGACGAAGCGTCGTCTTCTCTTCTCTCTTGTTCTTTACTTCTTCACTGTCGATTGATGGCAATGATTTGTCGAACGAAAAGCAATTTTTATTTTAATTCCTTTTAATTTGCAAAAGAGTGTGCAACTTAAAAAAAATTTTGGTTGTTTATTTTTTCCTGACAATTTTGTAATCCAATTACTTTTTAGAAAGGTCTCAAAATGCAGAGTTTTATGTCTATTTTTCACAATTCCCCCCCCCCCCCGCCCTCTCCTGGAGAAAAACACCGTACCTTTTAAATGACTACTTACGCTGCCGGAACTTTTTTTTTCCTTGTTGAGGAGACCCTCGTTTTCTGTGTGAGTTAAGTGTACTTATTTCGATACATGCGCAGCAGGAATAACATGCATTAATTTAGTGTTTATAAGAAGAGCTGTAAAATGATAGTCTATGATAGTCTTTTTGGCAGTCATTAATTATTTTTCTCTGCCGTTCCTTGTGGGGCATTAACGCATCCACATGATCACTCGCGTCACTTCCATGACGGACTCTTTCTTCACTAACAAATCAGAAAATTGTCAATGAGTGCGCCAAAATTTTCATTGTGAAAGTTTTTGGTTGTGGTTCATTGATGTCAGTACCTCATTGGTTTCGTCCTCCTTTGTCACTTCTAAGCGCTCCTCTTTCAGTGAGTGCCTGTGAGTTTAGTAACTTTACTTCTAGAAAAATTTCTATAACCATTTGCAAAAATTTCTGTGGTAGTGACCCAAACTCGCTTTTAGCACGCCAAAATTCAATTTATTGTTGTCTCTATTAGTACTTGTTACGCCTCAGTGACGAAAAAGTCTACAAATGTCAGGAAATGAATGACATCAAAGAAAAAAGTCAAGAAGTAAAAGTTACTGCAACTATAAGTGATTTTATTAGCATGTGAAGTGTCAAGGGTTAAAAACTGAGTCTGAGTGAAAGCGTTGTGAAGGATGCTTAAAATGAGCTGTTGGGAGCAAAAGTGGATTAAGTGATTTTTTTAAAAAAATAATTTGTATTTATACAGTGAAACCTATGTAAGTTGACCACTTGCGGTGCACTAATTTAGTAGTCAACTTTAGCAGGTGGTCAACTTATAGAGGTTGAATTATATGATAAGATCTAATTCTCTGCCTGAAAATAGCGGTCAACTTAGACAGGTGGTAAACTTACAAGGGTGGTCAACTTTACAGGTTTTACTGTACCAACAGTTTTTACCTCATCCCATTTCATGCGAAAGTAATGTGAGTCTGCAAGTTTTACCACTTCATGATTGAATCTGACTTACACCACTTTTGCTCTCAATGATTCAAATGTTGGCGGCTTTTTTCATAAAACGCGTTTTTCGGATTCACTGGTTAATTCAAGATTTAAATAAGTGAACCACCACGAAGAAATGCTTTCTGTTTTTCCTTTATTAATTTCGGTTTAAATCCTAGAACGTTAAAAAGCAAGTTTATAGTAGTCATAATGGTAGAAACGGTATTACAGGAAATGCTGAATCGTTTGAGATGTACCCCGTTGAGTAACTAAAAAAGTAATGTGTAGTTGTATAACAGATCAAAAAGCAGCCGAGATTTCTTGAAATTGAAAAATACGCCCTTTTACTCTGATAACAGAATTTAAATGTCACTTGACGCAAACCCCAAGGTGCCGCAGAATAGCAAAAGAGAAGTGTCCGCCCTTTGAAAGAACGCCGACAAATTCGGAAGAAACCTTTTTTTTTTTTAACATCATGATGGCGAGAGGAGGGGGCATAAAAACAACTAAGCAAAAGCGGCTGGTAAACGTGACTCACACACAGTTACGAAACGTTCCATGAAAATACATGAGAATTTTCAAGAAATCGTTTACCAGGAAACTATCAAAAGATCATGATGACAGAGAATAAAAAGCATAACTGACTTCGACAGAGACTTTTAAAAAGGATATTGCAGGGAACTAAGAACGAAAAAAAAAATAATATACAGAGAATTTTTGTAAAAACAGAGAGAGTTTTTGCGAATGACTGCAAATTTACAGAAAAAAAAGAAAAGAAAAAGATTCTGCAAATTGACAGAAAGTAAAACGCATCACAGCCGTGTAGTATTGCGGAAAAAATAAAACAAAACCTGAGATCCTGTAAAGTAACCGAATACAAACATGCAAGGTTTCAAACCGTAACAAGGTTTCGTCCTCTAACCGGAACGTAGACCAAATTACGAAAAGTTACCAACCAGTTAGCTCCATGGCAATGAATGGTTGTAATGTCGCCTTTTTAAGGGGATCATTGGCCTGGGACGATGGTCAAGCGGAGTAGGAAGCAGTAAATTTATGATTCTAAGCTGAGATTATCTTCGCACGGGTAGCTAAAAATGTATGACGTAGATGGAAAAATTCTGAAAAATAGACTTACTTTTCTGTAAAATTGTTATTCAAAAGACACCTAGAAAGCTAAACAAATTCACGTACTTAAACTTACCTATTAGCGTTGGTTGTTCACACGGGCAACGATGGCAATTGTCTCCTCACTTTGAAAAATAATGAGGCTTTGTCCCTCCCCTTTTCTAAGTTAAAAATTAACGATCAATAAAAAAAAAGATAAAATTGATCGATTCACTTGCTTAAAGAAAGAAGCATTGACCTAATGAGGGTGTGTTTTACATTTTTCTCAAATTATTATATCAAAGAAAATAATAATAAAAATAATTAAATGGAGCTTTGAATTGGAAGGAGATGGTCTACTGTGGCCAACTGTCCAATTTTTGAGGACGTGTGCCAAATTTTTTTGCAAAGGTCCTTTAATCAATCATGACGTTAAAATTCAACTGCACATTTTTTATTTTATTTATTTATTTATTTTTCTGTCAGCTTTAGGTACGCCGTCGCCGGCCAACTAACCTGTCCCATCCACGTATCAACTTTGACCCCCCCCCCCTATTTTGTCGGTACACCAGCCCGATACTTGTTCAAAATTTGAATAGGAAACATTATCCTTATTGTCATTCAATGTTAAAATTGTTTTCGCGGAAGTTCTGCGGGATCATTGAGGAGAAAAAGAAGAAAGTAACTATGCGCCATCTATGTTCTCATTTCAGCACTAAAGCAATGGTAGACTTGTTTAAAAAATAATCATTTCCTCGATCCTCGTTGTTCGGTAGTCTGTTTTCAAAGCTATTTTCGCAAAGTGGATAGCATTTTTCAGAATAGACATTACTCATTTCATTTTTATTTTCATTTTTGAAAAGCATTTCTTGTTGTTAGTTTATTTTAGCTAAAAAAAAAGTATCTTCTGTTATTTGACAAGTTATTTCAAACCAGCAGGTTTTGAAAAATACTGACCCCTTTTAACTCTATTCATTTAGTACAAAATCCAGAGAATTTGCGAATTAGAAAAAGTGTGTTTCTTTCTTTTTACAAAAATGTGTGAAACAAATATCACTAACAACTTCACAGCTTTAAAAGCATTTGAAAATCTATTTCATCATACAGTATTTTGAAACAATGAGGAAAATGAAGGTACCATAAAAAATATCTGTAACAAAGCTGCCACCATCAGAGTTTTTTTTTTTTTTTTTTTTTTTTTGTCATTGCAAGTAGCAGGGACGCAGCGTGGGAGATTGATCCATATGCAGAACATTGATTTTAAAGTCATAAAGCCAATCCTAGTTAGTTAATACAGTGTGACAAGTAATAACTTGGACACAAATGATGCGTTATAATTTTAATTCAAAGGAAAATATTACGACCAAACTATAAAATAAATATGATTACATTTCGTCTAATATATTTACACGTGTCACAAAATTTTCGGCTATCGCAACTCACTTACTGATATTTTATCCCAATCCTTGCATAAAGATTTCTTTAGGGATGCCAAAGTTTTATGAGGTTCAGCATACAAACTTGTCTCAAAGATCTTCTTACATAGTTGAACGGCGCCAACGAACTCAGTCTGTAACGATTTGGGGTGAGATGTGTACTAGTGCGAAAACACCATTATTAAAACTAACAAAAAATTTTTGAAAAGAAAATATAACCGACTTCAAAATTGCTCTAAAAAGTGAAAAATAATTTTATTCTTTAAACACCATCGATAATACTTATAAAAATAATTTTTGAAGTTGGCACAAAAACAAAAAGTAAAATCCAGAGTAACGATGCTTCGTTCATATTTTTTTTCAGAAAATCATCCAAAGTTAGGAACGAAACATTTATATCGTTACTCAAATATGCTGTTATCAATGCATAATGTATATGGTAGTGAAGAAGTTAGGCCTGGTTAAACTTATAGTTGTAGTTGAGTTATGGCTGTGAATGATCTTATCTATCGTTTTTGTGCCAACTTCAACTAGTATGTTGTGGCCATCACGAAACTTTCTTCTATATTTTTCTTTTTTTTTCTGATCCCTCCCCATGCTTGACGAGGAAGCAATATTCCCAACAAAAACAAAATGACACATGCAAAAACTTGACGACTATCCCAATGTCTGAATTATTGCAAAAGCAAAGCAAAGAGCGAAAATTGAAAGTTATTTTAAAAGCCTTGCTTTAATTAATTACAAATATTTTATTTGTTAACAAACATAAGATGGCAACAGTTCAAAATTTTAAATCATTGAGATAATATTTCCTATCATTTCCATACAATTAAAATCACGAGAAATACGCAGACGACAATCTATTACGAGTTATCTTTCTTATTGTTGCATTAATAAAAATATTTTTATTCGCAAAAAAAAAAAAAAAAAAAAAATCAACACCTCGTGGAGCAATCGGCGTCAAAATAGAACCAAAGCCTGTTTACATATGGATTCACATATATTCCAAATTTCAACCAGAACGTAGCATTACTTCTTGAGATAGGGCACTCAAAATGGAAAAAAAGAACGGGCGATTGCGCTACCTCCTTTTTAGCTGTTGACACCAAAATAAAATCAGCTTTTATACCCACTAAGGGCTACTTGCCGATAAATTTTTCTTTCATTCCGTTCATTATTTCTTGAGATACAGCAGTCACAATTGACGACAAAAAACGTTCTATAGCTCAACCCCGTTAGAGTTATTGACACCAAAATTGAATCAGCACCTGTTCCTGTTACTGGCAACATATGGACCAAATTTTGTTTGATTCCGCCAGTTACTTCCTGAGGAATAGCAATCATGCGTAACTCAAAAAACGTCCCATTGCTCCACCCCCCTTGGATGAATTCGCGCCAAAAACCAATGGGCACAAGTTCACATAGGGGCACATATGTGCACCAAATTTCGTTCGATTTCATGCGGTAGTTTTTGCTGTAGAGCGGCCACAAAAAACTGGTCACACACAGACGTGACACACATACACACACACATACACACACACATACAGACAGACAGACATTTTCCAAAAATAGTCGAAATGGACTCAGCACACCTCAAAACGTTCGAATCCGTCAAAATTCGAAATTCGAAAATTTGCACGAATCCAATACTTTCTTCTATATATTAGATATAGAAGAAAGTAAAAATTATGTTTAAAAGTATTATCGATGGTGTTTAAAGAATAAAATTATTTTTCACTTTTTAGAGCAATTTTGAAATCGGTTCTATTTTCTTTTCAAAAATTTTTTATTTCATTCTTTTTAGTGTAAATGTAGATATTTCAGTAAGAGTAAGAATTTACCGAGTAAGAAGTTCGGTTCTATATCACTGTACTGCTTTAGAAAAGCCTTTATTCAAAATTATCATTACAATTATTATTAATGTTACTGTTATATGGCACCAAACTTTTATAACAATGAGTTTCATATTGTCGCGCAGATGAAGATAGCGAAGACAATGGGAAAGCCAAATGAAGCGAATACTCGAGTCTCAACTCGAGATCTTTATTCAGAACCACGAATGAACATTGAATCTCCTTATATGCAACTTGAGAAAGTGCTGGAACTTTCCAGACTTGGAAAGATACAGAAATTAATTAGAACATTCGAAGAAAATACGGGAAACAGTAGAAACGAAATTTTAGTAAAATTCATTTTGTCCTAGTCGGGATTTGAACCCGGGTCGCTCATGTGGGAGGAGAGAATTCTACCACTGAGCCACCGCTATCCACGGATGATATAAGAGCAAACTTCGTTACAATATCATTTTAATCATTTAATAGGGAAATTGCATAAAATTTACTGTTTTTTGCCCATAACTTTTTTTCTAATGAACAAATATGGTCAAACAAAGTAATGGGACCTAAGTTGAGCCATCCCCTATCCATTAAAAAAAGAATCATCAAAATCGGTTCACTAGGTGAGACGCTATGAGTGGACAAACAAAAACAAAACAAAAAAAAACATACATACGGTCAGGGCCGTGCCAAGTCTGATCGGCGCCGTTGTGCAAATGTCATTTGAGCGCCCTTATGTTCTGGCGTTCGAGAAAAATGTAGTTAACACTAGGAGGGAGGTTTTGTAGAGAAATATAAAATGGGAAAAAAAACTTTTGGCAATTAGTTTATAAAAACATAATGCGTGAATATTTAATTTTGCAATATAATGTACGTTTTTACTTCATATCTCGAAATTATTCCGAGTTCAGCAGCTCTGATATGCTAATAATGTGTTTCGGAAGAAGAAAATATTTTAATATCTAAGTTAAAGCCAATTTGAGAATATCTATCTAAATCTCTAAGTGATAAACAATTAACAAAACTTTTATGCCTGTCAAAAGATGACAACAGGAGCAGTAGCGCAACTAGAAAATAGTTTTTTTTTTCGGGGGGAGGGGGCACAATATGAAAAAAATCTCAATTTGAATAAGAGGGGTCCGGGGTTTCTCCCCGGTAAAATTTTGAAACTTGTAGTTTGAAAAACGCAATTTTAGACCGTCTTTGGTGGTGTTATGGAGGAAAAGGGTTCTAGGAGCTCCACGGAAATTTATAGAAGTTGAACCCTTTAAACGTAATTATAGGCCATATTTATTGACGTTAGAATAAGGGATGGAACTCGAAATTCCACCCGATCGGATTTTTTTACAGACAGAAATCAATTCCTTTTCTTTCCTCCAATTTTTCGAAATTGAACTTCTAAAAATGCAACTGTAAGACAACTTTGAAGATTTTTACAAGGAAGGAATTCTGAAGCTTCCCCCTATAGAAAATTTTTCAAAATTAAAGCCCTAAAAACCTAAGCAGTATTCTATGATATTCAGAGAAGTGGTTCAAAGGCTATTCTTTCTAAGTTTTCGTAAGTCATGTTTGAAAAACCTAATTTTTGATTACATTAAACGAAGGAGGTTCGAAGGGCCTTGCTCGAATATTTTCTTAAATTGAAGTCTTAAAAACGTGAATGTAAGACCATATTTGGTAACATTTGGACTGGCAATCATTCGAAATTGAAGCTCTAAGAACGCAATTTTAACTGATTTTTTAACGCAGTTTTAAGCAATGTTGTTTCAAATTCGTGAGCTTTCGCAAAATTTTTCGAAATTGAAGATCTGGAAACGAAATTTGAGATGCTTCGTAATGCTGGGGGGGGGGGGGAGGATTCAGAGGAGTAGCATTTTGAAAACTTTCTTATTTTCAAGCCAACCAGAAAAAAAAATAACAACAAGGTAAAAAGAAAAGAAATAGGGCGGAGTGGGAGTAGTTGATCACTTAGCTGAAACTATTGAGAATTTTTAACTCCAAGATTTCTTTTTAAAAGTATTAAGTTTTAAAAGAAATCAAAGTTTTACCTCAACGTCCTTATTCTTTCCGTATTGAAATCACTTTGCGTTCCCCCCCCCCCCCCTTTAATAGTAAATATTTTTTAAAAACATTCAACTAAGCATTCTGTAGGGGAGGGGGCACGGGGGGGGGGGTGCAACCAGAAGGGTGCCTCTTTCTTTAATTTAATACATAAATAGTTGAAGAAAAATGCTCAACCTTGTGACATTACAGACATAGCGTAATAACATTCATGGCTCCACACATGAAGCAAAATGCTAATGTATGCATTTATTAGCATCATGTGCTTTCAGTGTAAAAGATTGCGCTTTTGAATAGCATGTTTAGACACAACAAGGCAATAATTTTTCCTTTAGATAGGCAGCAAGAAGGATTGCTTGTTTTAATGAGCAGTATAATTTCACTGCTACTTTTATTCCGAAAAGTACAATTTTATTTTTTACTTGTCAATTTTTTCCTCCATTTGGAGCATTTTTGATTGGTAGAGCTCGGCGCCTTTTTGACTCTGGCGCCGTCGTTCGCCGCACGACCTTGCACATAGGGACGGCGCGGCCCTGCATACGGTATGAACTGATAACCGCCTACTTTTTGAAGTCGGTTAAAAATCTAAAGTTTTTTTTTTTTGGGGGGGGGGAGATTTAAGTTTTACTTCAATTTTGAAAAACGCTTAAGTTTAAAAAAAAAAAAAAACTTTCGAAAATGCAATTCTTTAAACAGGAAAATTTATAATTATTTATAGGCTTTAATTATTTTTTAACTTTTCATTGTTCTGTTGTTTTTTATTATTTCTTCTGACTGTTGAAGAAGCCTTGGCACTTCTGGAACAGCTCTCAGATCATGAATAAGTCAAAGATTTTCAATTGATTATTTTTCAAACATGTATTACTTGAACAATGCGTAAGAATTGGATTAAAAGAGGTCCATTAACAAAAATTTCATTATTTTTTTTTAAAAAAAGAGGAAGTTTTGACTGTATGTTCGTTGAGAAACAAAATAATTTTAATGCTGGTTAGATGGAATGTCAACATTGTAGTAACTATTGAGTTGAATGTTCATGGAACTAACCCCTCTAGTAAAGGCTAAAAGGTTGGTCGAATAGGGAAAACAAAGTAATTGAAATTGACCAACCAAATGTGGTTACCCAGTGCAATCATTTCAGGGGAGGAACAGATCGCATGGATCAGAATACCGCAAATTACCGTTGTTCCATCCCATACAAAAATGGTGGTGGCCTCTTTTCATTTTTTGATTAGAAGCTACTGTACAGAATACATGGCAGTTGTATCGAGACTGTTCTTCATCAATTATAAACCCATTGCAGCTTCTGCAATTCAGTACAGAAATATGTTTGGCTTACTCTAAAAACTATACCGTGCGCTTTGTTGGGTACCCCTGTCTTATTTCATCTCATAAAATATTTTTTTCAAATATAAAATCATCGGCACAAATTATTTTTGCTGAAAATATATGCACCCACTGGTGCCCAGCGTCCATTTTTAGGGACAATATTTCTTTTTTTAATTACAATAATAATAATAATAATAACAATAATAATAATAATTGAATTAACTTTTTAAAAATATTTTTTCTGTTCATTATACGTTATTTCTAACCAGTAAACAAAATATCTTTGTAAACAAAAGTGTCATGCATTAATGGGTTGATTTTGAAGTTTGGTCGTAATATTTTCATTAGCATTGAAATTATAATCAATCACGTGTGTCCAAGTTATTTCTTGTCACCCGGTGTGTGTTTTTTATTTTCATTTCCTTTCTAATGGTGTATGACAAATGGTAATTCAACTGGGTGCTTTCTCATGTAGAGATATCGATTATGATTTAAAGCAGTTGATTACGTAGCAATTTAGTTTTGATTCACGGACTGATTCTGAGTACACATAGCACATAAATTTCAAACACACAAATTTAACATACTTTTAGAGCATACATTTTTTGTTAAAAAGAGTGAAATTTTTTTCAGAACCAATTTTTAACCATGTAAAATTCTTCGAATAAAACAGTTATAACGAAATCCCGATTCCATATTTCAACCTAAAATTATACAAAGAGCGCTGAGTTATGGGCGATATAGCAAAAACCAAACAAAGTAATGAAAAAAGAACTGTGACAAAAAAAAAAAAAAATAGAATTTAAACTGTGTTCAAACCCACCGGAGCCCCCCGCTACAAAGTGATGTCGTGACACCCTGCCACTCAAACTTTCCGCCCCTCGTTCCCCGGTTTGACAAGAGTCAAACGCTCTCGAGCTACCAGACAATGAAGATTGTGCCCACAACAAGGAATATTTTACGGGGGACCCCCGTACAAAATGAGTAGGCTGAGCATACAGTCAATGGGCACTTGATGAAGTCTAGGCCCCTCGCTGGTTTCTGTTTGAAATGGGGGAGAAGCAGAAGAGGTTGCTACATTTGGCAGCTTCTCCGCCGGCAAGAACCTCTACAGTTTGGCCAAAGTTCTAAGTTCAGAAAGAGACGAAGTGACTGATCTGTTTGGGGGTCAAAACACACCGACCAGAAACCTTGACATTAACGTAAATTGCCAATCCGAAAACGGTGGTTTATGTCTACGAAAGGCCTGTTATGATTCCCCCTCCACCGCCCCCCCCCCTCAAGCGTAAATTCTGTCGGTATGATTCCTTCGAAATAATTAGTTGGACCTCTTCATTCCATTGTTCATATTGTTGGGTCAATAAAGAAGATGCTGCCGAGTCATTAGCGGCACCTCCTTCCAACCTTGAGCTTCCTTAAACAGTACATCAAAAAAGAATGTGTATCATTGAATAACAATGATTGGAAAATAATATAGGGCTGCTTTTTGAAACACGTGTAAATTTGCTTTTTTAGATGGAATTATTTTTGTATGTCAAATGGTAGCAATGTCCGCGCTTCGAAGTATCCTTTAATCGAGCGATACTCGTGATGCACTTGTGGAATTTACATTTTAATTGTGTAACGCTTACGCACATAGATAACATCCGTCTTTGCAATGACCAGATTCTAAACAAGTTCCACACGGAGCATTTCCACAAATAATAAATTTTCATTTAGGCTTTATAAAAAGTCTCCATGTTCATTATACTCAATCTTTGCAGGAAATTTGCGCATTCCTTAAAGGGGAATAAACTAAAGCTTCCTGCTTTTCCTAGGGTTTGGTGCATAGTTTCTTTGGACAGTACATTATTTTTCTATACTCAAGGCAATCTAGAAAATTTTTTAGATGCTTTGTAAGCAGTTACCTGCAAGTGTTATAAAAATTTTCACATAAAAATGATAAAAACAAAGCTTTCACCAAGTGATATGGCTTCCATAGGGGATATAGACAAAAAGACAGAAACCAAAAGGTCCATGGACTGAAAGCAAATTTATGTCCTAAAGGTCCGAGGGGCAGAATAACCGACGGACAGAAGGTCGGCAGATATGAGGTCAAGCGGACATAACATTCATATCCAACAGTTCCGACGGACAGAAGATCCACAACAGAAGGTTCGGTTTTTGGTCTAGCAGGAAGTAAGATCCAAATTTTTGAACAGGCTGCAGACCTAGAATTTAAATATACATTTGGTGAAGCAGAATATCTAGTAACCTTTTTAAGGACTTTGTAAACAATCCCCCACAGACATTACAGTAAATCCTCACGGGCACAGGATCTATGCGCATTCCTCACAAATGATAAAAAACCAAAGCTTCCTAAAAGTAATTTTTCTCCTCTCAAAAGCACAGGCTTTGGCACAGAAATTCCATTATCTCCATTAATCCAGAACTGATAACAGATATGTTCTCTAAAGGGAAACATAGAGCACATATTATGAGGCAGTGAGAAGCAAAGGGATGTAACTGCCAAAATTAAAAAGTTAGAGATAGCCAGTGCAAATGGTAAGCGAACCTCTCATCTGTCTTGGTATAAGAAATAGTTCTAGTAGCCCAGGTAGGTGCTGAACTTAAATTTTTGGGAGTTCGGAAAGTCTCAATTTGCTGAATGGAACTCTGATGATAATTTTGCAGATTAGAACTCCAAATTTTGCCGAATGGTGATAATTTTACCAAATCGTCAGACAAAGTTTATCGAGTGAAATAATATCTGCGAGGTCACAGTGGCCTTCGGTGACCTCCTATCGAAGCGCAATTGCAAACATATACACAGAAGTTTTCAGTTCATAAATAAACGGTACCAGTACCACTTTCACTCTTGCCTCGTGGGATTCCGGTGTGGCAACCCGCTCCGTAACATAAGGACGTATTCTGTCTGGTCTAGCAAGCAGTGAATGAATCCGACAACAGGGGCCCTATTATTGTCGGGCCTTTGTCAGTTCGAAGGTGTAGTGTGAATATAAGGTGACGAGACACCGTGTCCGTGGAATGAAGTAGACTTTCTTTGTGCAAGTATAAATAGACGAGGCGCCATGGACGCGACGGGAGACAATGATGACGTGTGAGGTCAAATTTTAGCACTAGAGGCATTTTAAGATTTGATTGTTGAAAACTCGTAAGTAATATCATAACCTAATGCTAAAAATTCCAAGCTAAGTTATTTGGGGCTGTTTTTTTTCCTTTCGGAAAGCTTAACTTAAAATTTGAACAGTTTACTACTAGAACTATAAATATATTTCCAGTGCTGATACAAAATTTGAAGGATGTACTTCCAGTCACAAGATAATTTTGAAGCCTACGAAAAATTTAATTTACGTAACTTTGTACAATATTTGTACCTAAATTTTGTTTCCCTCAAATTTCATTGCTCATAAGTTTGCATATTATAAGAATGTATTTTCTTCTGCAAAGTAATATTGAAAATTTATTTTTATTAGAAAACTCGGAAGGTAAGACATATATATGGCACGGGAAGCAAAAGAAAGTCTGCTTAACGGAAACAAAGTAATTACTCCCACTGTGAGAGTAATATTTTGTTTCCGTTAAGCAGACTCTCTTTTGTTCCACCAGAAACGCAGGCTTAGTGAGAAAGAAGTGCTGGAGCTTAACAGTCTTCATCAAGTATTTTCATTGCTTAAATATCCGGAATTCCGTCTAGTGTGCCAAAATTCGAATAAAATTTCAAAATGCAGAGGCTGAGCTTACAAGATACAAATTAAGGCCTTAATCATGTTGATTTACAAATGTGGAAAGATTCCTACATTAGATGAAAACAAATACAGGGAAACCTGTGTAAGACAATCACTTGCGGTGCCCTAATCTTGTGGTCAACTAATAAAGGTTGACTTACTTGATATAGGGCTAATTCTATACCAGTAAAAAGCGATCAACTTTACAGGTTTTACTTTAACTAGTAAGTAAAAAAACAGATGAAAGCAATCACTTATAAATGTTTGATGACTCTTTGTGGGTGATAATGTTATTGGCTCAGTAACGGAAATATATCTGATAAGACACGTCGGTTACTAAGACACAAAAATGTTAGTTTAATATTGTCTCTGGAAATCTTTAAGATTTAATTGCATTACATAGAATTGCATTACATAGCCTGTGTTCTCCATAAAGTAAATGCGATGAAACCATTGAGAAGAGATAAAATGGAGGAAGTGAAGACTTTCATTCGTGAATTAAAGACCCCAAGTCACTTGATAGATTTTAAAGAAAAGCATTGGAAGAAATCGGGTTTCATTCACTAGGTTCACGCAAAACGTGTCAACCATTCGTCGTTGTTTAGTCACGTGACTGGAGCTCTTTGCCCAAGCTTTTGCTTAGCCAATGATTGGATTTGCTCCTTGCATTTTAATTTCCTGCTCTAAGGTTGAAACAAGCATCCAATATATTTGGAGGTTTGTACAACAATTGATACGTCTATTAAAAGTAGAATTGTCGTACTGAGAATACATAATATCACGAAGACAAGTGCAGATAATTTTGTGCGTTTCTCTCTCATTCAATTAACGCTGTATTCTACGGATATTTATCCGCTGTTTGCATCATGAAGCGAACAACGTTGCATATTTTCTTTTCGCTAATACTTCTTTACAAAAACACAAAAAAATTCTTTGGGTTGATTTTTTAGAACCAAATCACGATTTTTACCAATTCGTTTTTCACCCAAGACGCGAAGATTGTCCACAAATTTCGTACTCCTTTTCCAACCTGATTAATGATGATCCACCAATAGTTCCGCCCAACTCACAATAGTCGTCCCAAGAATGGATCACCGGAAGAAAAGAACAACCGCGATCACTTTCCAGTATCGAATGAATTGCACATCAGAAGAAACCGCGCCAATCAGCATACCATCCCGGTGGCCATAGAGGTGAGGAAATTACCACCAGGCTTCGCGTCAGTCTGAGCAGCTCACTCCTCAATCTTTCACTACTCACGCCAGAATCCGTGAACATCGAACACATCGTGTCTGTTGCTCAGCAAGAGGAACAGTCCCCTCATTTCCAATTCGACTCGCATATTAAACAATGCTGGATCATTCGAAAATTTAGATTGATCTGAGCCCTGCGCGAAGAGAAGACCACCCGGCCGGTGTGATGTAATAAATTGTTTTGATAATAGGCGCTGGGATCAAAGGAATGCGCTCAGAAAATCGTTTATTAAACTGATGGCTCGAAAGCGTTTGGCATCTATTCGTTTAGCTGAGAGACATGATGAAGTAAATAATATTTCTGCATTGGAAGATTGGGCAGGACGAGAAATCAGCGTAATTGCCGTTGGATTCACAATAGGGAAATTGGCTTTGTAATTTACTGATGAACGTTTGTGCATATGCATAGGCATTATACACGCGTACATATAGAGTCGAATCTCTATCAACCGAATTCCAGTTATCCAAAAATCAGCTTAACCGAAAGGGCTTTTCGGCCTTTTTACTTCCTTGTGCGAAGTATAGTCAACTTTGTTTTGATAACTGGAAGTTTCAAGGGAACGACTAAAACGTTAGAGTTATCGGAAGTTCCCACAGCCTGCTCATGAGTTTAGACCCAACTAAAACTTCCAGATAAAGTAATATTTTAGTTTAAAGGCTTCGAGTATAGTCAAGGGTTGATTGTACACATGCAGTTTTGTGTTCAAGAGAAACTTCTTTCCTGCAAGCAATGGCGAATTTAGAAAATTTTCAAGGAAGAGGTGATTGACTTCGTGTTCTGATTTACAAATGTTGGTCGAAAATGTTTCGGATTTCAATGCCTAAACATTTTTGGAAGATTGCCTCAAAACTCCTTTCACCGAGCATAAAAAAAAATCGTTTTTTGAACTTCAATATCGATAATTTAACAGTGGAAAGTCGCTAAAAAAATAAAGGGGGCAATCGCCCCTGTAGCTTCTCTCTTGTATATGCAGTTTGACTTCATATACTAAATAAATGCTTATACGATGCAAGTCCTTTATTTTTAATTATTTTTTGTAGAATTTCCTTCTTATTTGCTATCATCATTCGTGTTTTGCCTTTCCATGTTCGCACCTATCATTAGATTTTTCCAACACATCATTCTTCCTTGAGACCAATAGAATTTACGCACGAGTTTTCAAAGTGCAAAATAATAGTCTTTGTCGTTGTAATCTCTACCTGAAATACGCTACAATAGTGACAGAAGGCTTCTGTGCCTTGAAAAAATCATTTTAGTCACTCATGCAAAGCTGAGGTACTTTCACCTGAAACATTCTATTCACTGAGAAGCCTAAGCTTCCAAGCAATTTCAGATCCGCGTTAACCCTTTCATTAGTCCAACGAATCGGAAATATGCACAATGAACATGAGGCAAATTATCGGCATCAAGTTGAATATGGAGTCTTATTTTTGGCGGGTATCATTCGACTGTGGAAAGCTTCGAGTTCAGCAACTTTCGGGGAAAACAATAATCAATTTTTTCAGAGAAGCTTTTACTTTCATATACACCTAACAAAATTTCGATATAATATTTACACCTGCATTTGAGTTCAGAATTTGCAAAAATTCAAAACTCAGTACGATACTGGAATCGATTATTTCAGAAATGGCATAATACCTACGGGAATCCATTGGACTCATGCCCTTTCTGGAACAATCGATTCACTTCTTCTTGATGAATTTTAGCGGGGATTGAACCAGATTTATGCAAAACGGAACTCGACACGATAATTGAGAAAAAATAACTTTTTCTTCATAGCAAACTTCACACAAACACAAATATATTCAACAAAATTGATTGAGACAAAAGAAAAACTTTAAAATCCGGACGTTTTGTCCAGCCTGCTCAGAAAACTGGACGCTATGTCCTAGCTGCTCAAAAATGTGGACGTTTTATCCTTGGACCTTCTGTCCGTCGGACATTGTGTCCGTTGGACGTTTTGTTCGTTGGACGTTTTGGTCATGGATGTTATGTCCGTGGACGTTTTGAATTTGGACGTTTTGTCCGGCTCCCATAACTTTCAAACAGTTATGAACACATTTCAGCGGCATTACTACCTTGTTAGGAGATATAAGTTTCAAATAAAAAAAGATTACGTTACTTGAATCGCTTGATGCAACTGGAATTTTCTCCTAACATGCTGTCTGGGGGGGGGGGGGGTGTCTGCCTTACCACATCATTTTATTTTAACTCCCTGTTATTTTTACTTCCCTTTAATTTCAATTTCTGTCATCTTCGCAGCCAAAAGATATTACCACTCAAACAGAAGACGCAAGGATCTAAAATAGGATGAAAAAGTTAGACCTTATTGGCACTTCGCTTTTTTGTTTCAGTTGCCAAAAAACCTTAGGCGTAATTTTAAAGTGATTAAAATTCAGCTTGGGCAGAATTTTCTGCATATTATAGCAAAAATTACGATTGGGTGGGAAATTACAATTGACAAATTATTATTTGTAAGTAAAAGTTTGGCATAAAAAATGATGGCTGGAAGTTAAAGCGTGGTCGTCGAAACGTGGTCGTACAGCAAAGAAAGACTATCAACCGCTTATTTCAAGCCCTGATTAAAATATGCTTGTTTTAATCAGTTTATTTACCTACTAGTTATTTGCTTCTGTCTTCACATCTACGAGTCGTTCTACCTTTGTACATAATTCAGGACTACTGCTTATTTACATACTAGTTATCTGTTTTTGTCTTCACATCTACGAGTCTCTCTACATTTGTACATAATTCAGGACTTAATTTGTGTAACGGGAGCTCAGTTGTTTCATTTTTCAACGTTACATAAATTTTTGCATAATAGACGGAATTCAGGCAATTTAAGAAATAAAATAGTTTTTGAAGACTGAAGCTCCCGCGCTTCTTTTGTTATACATTAAGTCCTGGTTTATTTACATTAGGGGTCCCCATTTCTTTCGTTCGTCCCCTCCTACTTCTATATAGTCACGGCGGTGTTGACTAGAAACGAAGTACATTTCACACCCCGTAAAGAAAACGAAATCTCTGTATGGATGGTAACATAGCTCATCGGAAATCGTAACACTATAACCGGTGAAATCCATGTCCAGCGATGAAAGCTGACAAAGAAATGAAAAGTAAAACGAAACAGAACGCCCTTCTCCCCAAAGAATATTCGCATCATATCCACACCACGGGAGTCGGGAGTTGTAAAAATGAAAAATGTCCTGCCCGCAGCCCGACCCCCTCATAAGCATTTCATGCCTTTTCCACGGTTTGCTCCCAACAACAATAGGCGAAGATCCGGACCAGTGTTTGATATACAACACGGACGACGGGCAATGCGATACTCCTAGTTTTCCTCCCCGTGACTTCTGGAAGAGCAAAAAGCCCTTCACTCCCCCCAGTGGACATAAACAGAGGGGCACACACTGGAGGGGCATTTGTCCCTTTGTTGGAGCAATCAGTAGACCACTTCACGCCTTTCAAAGGGGCCCTTTGTGCGGTCCCCGAACAGGGTGGAGAGTTTGTTGCAGTGATGGAGAGTCGGGAGGCATGGGAGAAGAGATGAAGTGTGTAAAGTACCGACAGATGGAGCGCAATTTACAAGTCGTTTAAATGCTAGGATCGGTGTAATCCTCGTGTGTAGGCGATTGGAAGTTGCAATATATCTCTGGCACGAAATCACTTTGAATTAGTGATAGTGCTGTGATTTCTTAAGCTCTTCAACGGGGGTACAAAAATTCTTTCCAAATTATTGGCGTAGACAGGATAAGGAGGAGAAATGACCAGATTTTTAAAGCCTTTAATTCCGACTCCTTTGTCCTAAAATCAGTCTGCCTCCGCAGCACTTTTTTCGACCCTACTCCACCTTTCAGCGTGTACCTTTAGGTTGGACTCCGCAGTACTGGCAGAGTTGCAGACTTCGAGGATCTGAGGGAAAATGATAGACTCTGACTTTGACTCATGAAATTATAAACCATCGACTCCCAACTACTACTCCGACCCAAACTCCACAGCACTTTACTTGCCCACACTTCACCTTTTAGCGTGTATCCTTAGGTTGGACTCCACAGTACTGGTAGACTTGCAGACTTAGAGGATCTGAGGGAAAATGATAGACTCTGACTTTGACACTTGCCCTCACTTCACCTTTTAGCGTGTACCTTTAGGTTGGACTCCGCAGTACTGGCAGAGTTGCAGACTTAGAGGATCTGAGGCAAAATGATCGAATCCGCCGACACTGACTCTTTTAATTTTAAACCTTCAACTCCTACTCCGACCCCAACTTCGCAGCACTTTTTTCGATCTCACCCCTGGCAAGCCCCCTAAGTTGGACTCCGCAGTACTGGCAGAGTTGTACTTTGAGGATCTGAGGGAAAATGATCGACTCCAACTCCGACTCTTGAAATTTTAAGCCTGCAACTCCCGACTCCTACTCTGAGTTCGGCTCCTACTAGTAGAAATTACAGATATTTCCTTTCGTTAATTGAGTGTCTTCAAAACTGAATTGATTGCGCTCAAAAAATCTAAATTCATCTTACACAAGTAAACCCTAAACACCTTAAAGTCTGTCCTTTGCTACGGATATCAGTCAAGTTTAATTAAAGGATTTAAATGTTAACGTATTTCGTAAATAATTTATCACAAATCATATTCTTTTTTTTTTTTTGCAACATTCGTTTTTAAGTACCATCCTTTCACAAACATTTATGTCAATATATTATTCCTTTTGAAAGGAACCCATAATGACAACAGCTCTCTCTCTCTCACGTTTTCTTCGAAACTGTAAGGCTAGAAAAATTAACTTTCCAATGTATGGCTTACAGTGCAAGATGTACCTCCAGATTTCAGCAAACTGCAATTGAAGCAATTAAAGTCTTAACGAATTCACAGTAAACCTAAATCGTTAATTATTGTCATTAGCCTCATGTCATCGCTTGCACGACCTTGAAATACCCGGACAATAAACTTGCCAGGACTAGAAGTCATTAAGAAATGTTTTTCAGGAGAAAAAGCTATCGCAGGGCATGTAACACCCAAGATGTGAAATTCATCACGCATGAATGCAGATGGTGCAAAATTCACTACGCTTATTCTAAAAAAGTTTGATAATTGAGCGTATCAACAACACGCAGAGTCGTCCTCTTTTTCCAACTGTCTCTTTCTGTAAAAATAAAAAAAAAAAATTCGTACCCTTTAATCATCACTGACTACGATCAAACTGGTTTTCGCCCTTGTTCTTACACAAACGATCTTTTGATTCAACGCCGAACGTGAACGTATTCCAGAATGAATTTCCGTTGGGAAAAGTCGGACTAAAAACACACATTGACGAGTTGGAAATTAAATTCAGTGTGGAGTGCAAAACGCAACAGACGCCCTAGGGTGTTGAAATGTAGAAAGCAAATACTAGTTTAGTTTCCGACTAGTGAACCTATCTTTCCCTTTGTCGCTGGTAACTGCGAATTATCTAATCAATTACTATTTTTTGTTGCCAAATTAGGGAATGAAATGAAGTAATTTTCGCTGACTTTTTGGACAGATGTTCTTCTGTGATTACTCCCCGGTGTAATGAGATTATTTTAGAGGAAAAAAGTACCAATAATGCAGCTGTTTAACGAATTCTTCTGGCTTACTAAACGTGTTCGCGCTTTTTTCGATGGTTCTAATGAATGTTTGTCGCATTTAATAAGTGCTTAAAATATGCAAGCTGGATTTTCAGAAGTAATTCCACAGAAGACAAGAACTCTTTTTGTAAACAACATACTTTCCGTTCAAGGTTCCAATGTGATTCTACAAGTAGAAAAGTGCGTAGTTTAAATACTTTGTGTAAAGTTCTTAAGTTTTTTTATGTTTTATTAAGTTGTTAAGTTTAAGTCTTGTTAAGGTTTTTTTTGAGCAATTACGAATTGCTTTTTTACCCTCAGTTGTTCAAATTCGATGTTGCTCTGATTTTTCAGATTACAATGAGAACGGTTTGTTTTTTACATTTATTTAGAGAGCGAAATTTTCGTCGTCATACACTATGTGATCAAAAGTTATTGGGACACTTTGAAAATTTCACATTTTTACGAATTTCTCGAGGAATAAAAGACCAACTGCTCTTTATTTTTTTCACATAAAAAGTATATTCCATAGCTATCACTTTCCAATAAAAATTAAGTTTGCTATTCATTTAGGGGATCAGCAACAAATTGAGGAAAGGAAAAACTAAAAGTTTTTGAATCATATTTCATTGTAAATAGCTGAGAATGAGCTATACATTTCAGAAATAAGTTAACATACTATATAGAACTTATTTTTATATTTTGTGAAAGCACCTTTTACACCCACGGAGATATAAGCATTTCTTTCAAAAATACAAATTTTTTTGAAGGTTTTCGACTCATAACGCGCAAAATTTTCTGTCAAACGTTACTAAACTTTCGAAATATTTGACAGCATACAAGAACATAATAATAAAATTTGAAGTTAAAAGATAGAAAATTTAATGAAATATGAACGTTTAAAGCAGTTAATTTTTCACTGCGCATGAGCAAAATATAGCAATTTCTAGCCTTCATAATCCAAAGCCCAAATTGATTTTGTGACTCATTAAAAAAACCATTTCGATATCTTTAAAATTTAAAAAGTTATCAGCGATCTAATGAGCCGAATTTCAATAGTTCTTTGATAGGCGACGAAAGGCAAGGGGTAGTGATTGCAATACCGGTATACGAGTGTACTGGATACCGGTATTTCGAGCAATTTTGCAATTTCATAATACCGGTATTTGCTGCGATAAGTTACTGGTATTTCGGTATTAGCTGAAAATTAATAAATAGCTTCAATTGAAGAATTTTTTCAATTTCACTTATTAACTATCTGCTTGTATTCC
Source organism: Uloborus diversus (assembly GCF_026930045.1). Lineage (NCBI taxonomy): Eukaryota > Metazoa > Arthropoda > Arachnida > Araneae > Uloboridae > Uloborus > Uloborus diversus. The sequence continues at coordinate 104,811,048 of NC_072734.1, forward strand.
AAATGTAGAATTCTTTTTCCATGATGCTGAACCAAAATCAATCTATTGATGTAAAAATTTCGTTTCAAAAGCACGAGCTAATAGAATATCACTAAACAAAAGTAGCGGAAAGATTTCAAAATGATATTTTCATTACTAGATGGTGAGATGAATTGCATTTTTGTGCACGATGTTTTTTTTTTTTTTTTCTATTTCCCTCATCACTCACTTCACTTTTGTGAAAGCTAATTTCGAGTGTGATTTCAAATGTATTTGCTCTATGAATAATTTATTCCAACTATCAATTGCAGTAATGCCCTATGATTTTTTCTTTAAATACTTGTCTCAACTGTACTGAATTTTGACAAAAAACTTTTTCTTGCTAATAAAACAAATGGTAATTTGTTGTCACCAGTATTGGTTGTCATGTCTCTCTTTATGCTTGGCAAGATAATATTAAGAAATTATATAGTGACTTGAAAATTTGCATACAGGTTAAGTATAATAAATTAAAATATATTTTCAGATATTTACATAATTATAACTGTAAAGAGTTTTGAAAAAAACGCAAAAACGAATAAGAGAAACTAACAAGATCAAGTTTATTGTAAATTTCAAACGCAAAAGGGCTAATACTAAAAATCAAACTCCTCTCTGCTCAAAAGAAGATAATGTTAATATTGGAAAAGTATCGTCTCTTGGACGTCGGAAGGACTTCTAGACAATAGGGAAGTTGCAACCTATTAAATGTTCATATTTTGACTATTGGATATTGTTAATTGACCCTTAAAACTAAAAAATTCACCATCGCCGAATTTTATTGGTCATTTATTTCTCGTAAAATCTGAAAAAATGTGAATTTTTCAAAGTGTCCCAATATTTTTGGTCATCAGTAGTTACAAATCGTCTGCCGTTTGATTTTATTCATATTTTATTTAGGGCTTAACTCAAGCAGACTTGATATTAAAAAAAAGGTTTTTTTTGTGTAAAATTAGGTTTTTTCTGGAAAAACTCCCTATACAGATGAACCTAAACGCCAAAACTTCATCTAAATACAAAATTTTGAGATTACTCATTCTCATTACTTTAAGATGGGTAAGAAATAAAAATATATAACGTTATTAGCTGTAAATAACATTTATCATAAGTGTACTGGTAAATGTTGGCCATAAAATCTTTATTACCGCATCCTAATCACCGTTTCCTTTTTATGGGTATGCCTTGTATTACCTATTCTGGAAAATCACCAATCATAATATGACTGGTGCATATTTCTTGGCCATTACCATGTCAATCTATTTCTAGAAACAAGACACTCGACGAGTAGGGTCCTACCGCAATTCGTGACTGCGAAAAGCACTTATTTGAAGACTTCAAAATTCAAATGATTTTCTCTCTCTCTCTCTCTTCTTCTTTTTTTTTTTTTAAAGCATAATTTAATGTGCACCAGCAGCAACTACATTACAGTTTATATGAGATTAGTGGCGCAGTAAGGGAGGGGGGGGGGGAACACCCACAAGGCCTTAATTTTAATTCTATTGCCAATCCTGATACAGTAGTTTTTAACATGTAAGGACTGCTTTTATCAAAAAAAAAAAAAAACCTTTAGATGATAATTCTGGCTGCGCTAGTGCGGGAAGTTTTAGTTTGCGTTTAAACTCACAGAAGCTCAGCTAATTTTATGTGAATTGACACACGTTAGATGATGGAATTCCAACGATTTACGCATAGGGATCTGGCACATCTTTCGTTAGAAATGAAGCCCTGATTTATGTGAAATTCAATGCATAATGTAATAAATGAGCCTTTGAGGGCAAAAGTGGTAAAAGTCATTTTTTTTTTTTTAATTTGTATTTACACCGTCAGAAATTAATTTTAATCTCATTCTACTTCATGCGAAAATGGTGTAATTCTAGGTTCAACCGTTCGCCAATATACAGTAAGTAATCTAAAAACCCCAACGACCCAAGAAATCGGAAAAAGCATTATTTAAGCAAAGTCAGAAATTCAAAAGTATTTTTGAAAACGTCATTGAATGTTAGTTAAATGTTAAAATTATCTCATCCGGGGCCACCAAAATGTGCATTTCAGATAAATTTTCGAACTCGTCTTGAAAGTTGAATTTTGTTTATTAAAGTTGTGTTATAAACTTTTGACTTTTTTGTCCCCAGATGTTTCATGATTATTTGTAAAAGTGTCTAAGTGGGGGGGGGGGGCATGATCAAAAAGAGCAAACAGCATCATTAAAACACTTTGTAGATCCTAGCCTGCCACCTAGATTGAAAAGATTTTCATAGATACTATCCTTTTAGTGCACTTCGTTTGCAACACATGAACTCTTGTAAAATAAATGCAGAAACTCTCTGGTCTATTCTTTGCGCCATTAAACTATTTTGATTCCCACATCTGAGTTGTGTTAAGGGTTTTAAATGATAGAACAGTTCAAACTAGTAAAGTATTGTTGCCTCCCCACTTCGGGGGGGGCAACATAAGCAACTAATAACAGTGATGTCCAGGATCGTTAAAAAATTAGATCCGATGATATGGATTCGGATCCGGATCATTAGTGTCAAGATCCGCGGATACGGATCTCAATTTTTTTTTTACCCAATTCAACTATCCAAGTGTAAAATTTGTTACGGAAGGTATTCCCGTCAGAATAATGGCAGTTTCTTCAAAAAATGTCAACTGCGGCAAAAATATAATCAAGACTATGATTTACTCTAAAGAAATCTTCGTTAAAATTGAGAGAGAGTGGGAAGGAATGGGTCAGCGCTGCATTAATGCTTAGATGGAATGTGAAAAAATATTTCTAGCTTACTCGGTAGGATACAGGAGCAAGCAGCGCTGACCCATTCCACCGAACTCTTCCGATCGACGAAATACAGAGCCGGGAACAACTTTACAAACAGTAAATAGAGACATTACTCTTTTTTTTTTTTTTTTTTTTTTTGAAGGATGTCGAGAAAAACAAAAATGAAGAATAAAAGAAACCCGAAATCAATAACAAAACTAATATTAAATTAAAAATTAAAAATACAAAACATGTCCCAGAGAGCCGACCTCATATTAAGATGAATTTCGCGGGCCAGAACACACATTTGTTAACAAATATGAACTGAAAGCAGGTAAAAATTTTAAATCATTGAGCTTTTTCTCCTTATCTTCCGACTATGAAATCGCTATTAATCACGCGTATAAAGGACTAGAATTGCATTTAAAATTTACTTAACAAGAGTATAGCTCCTACTGTATATCAGTTGGAAGTTTCAAATAAATATCAAACGCAGAAAACTTCGTTCTCTCAATTAGGGCCAACATTTTTAACGTACGGGTACATTTTTACTACCATAATTGTGAAAAACGTTAAATTGGTTTTTAATAAAATCTCCGGTGATTAAAGTTCTACAATAAATTACTTTTAAATAAAAAAAAAACCGCCTTCAAAAAATACCCAGGAACTAAAAAGCAAAAAATAACTGATTACACTTACATTCTATTTCCTACCCAAACATAGAAATGAAATTTATTTTACAATTCCAGTACAAAAATCAACTAAACACCGAATTATAAAATAAACACTGATTTAAATTACTATACAATGAATTATTTTAAGAGCCATTATTTTGAAATTCAGACGAAAAACGGAAATTTTGGCAGTGACCATTTTTGATTTTCCTGATTTTTTTATATGTCAAAGTAGCTCATAAGAAGTGAACATTCTGAAATTTTCAGCCCTCCAAAAATTTTCTTTCGCTCGTTAAAAATTCCCAAAGTTTGAGGTTTTGCAGCGCTTTTTTAGAAAAATTCTATAAGTCGCATTTCAGTGCGCTATAGCTCTTTACAGAAACACCACCCCACGGTTATGTTTATAGTTATTGGTTGTACTGTATCTAGTGATGATGACTTCATAGTTATTTTGGTTGGGGATTGTTGCTTTCTTCAGATAAGGGATCGCAAAGTATGGATTTTATCCGTTTTCGCGCAAGTTTAACCTGTGTTATTTCCCCCCCAAAAAGCCACCCCTCGAAAAAATGTGACATATACTGAAAGTTTATACTATGGAGAGAGTAAATAGCACAACATTTGTTTGAGGTTTAATTTTTTTTAGGAGAAAAATGCCCTGATATTTTTCAAATTTTCAAAAATTGTGCTTTTTTGATCGCAATTAACTCAAAACAGCATCACTAGGGGAAAAAAAAACCTTTTATGTATTATGGTACCTGGCTATGTGTAAAACATCATGAAAAAGAAAAGAGCATGGGATCTCCTCTTGTTTTCTAGAAAATAATTTTTTTTTGTAGCTCATTTTATGCGTTTTCTCGTGCGTAAAACGTGTGTCCAGTATGCAGATTAGATCTGCTAAAACTTAAAGGATGCAGTAAGAATGTATATATGTATGTATAAAGAAAGAGAAAAAGACAAGCACTACTTTATTTTTCTGATTTTTATAAATTGGTGGTATTTTAATTGCAGGTAAATCAGAAAACGATAAATCGTTATCATATATATATATATATATATATATATATATATATTTCGTTTCAATCCCAAAATAATTCTTTTTTATTTATGTCCATAGCAGTGGAAGAAATTTCATGAATAATATCTGCTTAGCTTCACTTTCTTCTAAATGTCTATTTTCTATGTCATCTTCAAATACCTGTTCAGAGTTCTGTTTCTTATGGTCTTGATCAGGCATCTACCAGTCAACAAGGAGAAAACAAAGAAGAAACATTTTGTCAATCTCATGTGAGGGGTGAGCTCTCCCAACTCGTAAAAGTACACGATTTTCAATGAAACAAAGAGAGTTTCTTTAAGAAAAGTTCCTTTGTGGTGAGAAAACAGGGAGAAATCAGACGCCCGACCAAGTAGAACATGCAATGAGAACAGAGATGATTGAAGACATAAAAATATTCCAACCGTACAATATCTGACAAAAAGTAAAATTCAAGCTGCTTTTAGCCGATATACAAAGCGAAAAAAAAAAAAAAAAAAAAGCAAATAATACTGATTAATCAAGAACCGACAGCCTTTTAGAGGTATTTGAAGATAACATAAAAAATAGACATTTAGAGGAAAGTGAAGCAGATATTGTTCATGAAATTTCTTCCATTGCTATCAGGGTTGCCAGACGTCCTGGATTTCAAGGGACAGTCCCGCATTTTGAAAAATTGTCCCGCGTCCTGGGGAACTTCCATACGGGACGGCTAAAGTCCCGTATTCTGACTGATGACAATATTTTACAGAATGAGACATTATTTTAAGGGAAAACAATAATGCAAAACAAAAAATGAAATAATGAGCAATAAGAAAATAATGTGGCAATAAACGCTTGACGTGCGTGACACTTTTAAAACTTAATTTCCCCTCCTTTTTGCAACAAGGGGGGGGGGGTTACAGATTGGCTTCTGAAATGATACCTTATAATTTAAATAGGGAATAAAACCTAATTTAAACGGAATTTAAGAGTCCTTTATTCAAATATTTAAAAATTTTTAGAATAGAAATGATCCGTTTAAGTTCCGTCAAAAAAGTAACGGATACGGATACAGATCTTTATTTTTCCTCGGATATCCGCGGATACGGATACGGATGTCCGGAACATCACTACGTAATAACTGCAGAAATTCCTTACCTAACTATTGATATTTTTTCCTTTCTTCCCTTTTTCTTTCCTTTCTTCCCTTTCGTTCTCGTTTGCTTTTTCAAAAATAACGAAGTAAAGAATAGAAAAAGTTAGAAACAGGAAAAGAAAAGAAGAGAAAACTAGTATGTTGTGGCCATCACGAAACTTTCTTCTATATTTTTCTTTTTTTTTCTGATCCCTCCCCATGCTTGACGAGGAAGAAATATTCCCAACAAAAACAAAATTACACATGCAAAAACTTGACGACCATCCCAATGTCTGAATTATTGCAAAAGCAAAGCAAAGGGTGAAAATTGAAAGTTATTTTAAAAGCCTTGCTAGAATTAATTACAAATATTTTATTTGTTAGCAAACATAAGATGGCAACAGTTAAAAATTTTAAATCATTGAGATAATATTTCCGATCATTTCCATACAATTAAAATCACGAGAAATACGCAGACGACAATCTATTACGATTTATCTTTCTTATTGTTGCATTAATAAAGCTATTTTTATTCGAGAGAAAAAAATCAACACCTCTTGCAGCGATTGGCGTCAAAATTGAACCAAAGCCTGTTTACATATGGATTCACATATATTCCAAATTTCAACCAGAACGTAGCATTACTTCTTGAGATAGGGCACTCACAATAGAAAAAAAGAACGGGCGATTGCGCTATCCCTTTTTTAGCTGTTGACACCAAAATAAAATCAGCTCTTATACCCACTAAGGGCTACTTGCTGATAAATTTTTCTTTCATTCCATTCATTATTTCTTGAGATACAGCAGTCACAATTGACGACAAAAAACGTTCTATAGCTCAGCCCCCGTTTGAGTTATTGACACCAAAATTGAATCAGCACCTGTTCCTGTTACTGGCAACATATGGACCAAATTTTGTTTGATCCCGCCAGTTACTTCCTGAGGAATAGCAAGCACGCCCAACTCAAAAAACGTCATTGCTCCACCCCCCTTCTAGGAATTCGCGCCAAAAACCAATGGGCACAATTCACATAGCGGCACATATGTGTACCAAATTTCGTTTGATTTCATGCGATAGTTTTTGCTGTAGAGCGGCCACAAAAAACTGGTCACACACAGACGTGACACACATACACACAGACAGACAGACATTTTCCCAAAATAGTCGAAATGGACTCAATACACCTCAAAACGTTCGAATCTGTCAAAATTCGAAATTTGAAAATTTGCACGAATCCAATACTTTCTTCTATATATTAGATATAGAAGAAAGTAAAGAGAGAAATGTAGCTGTTATTTCATTTTTACGGCTCTAACAACAATATTTGTTCCCCGAAACAGAGCCTAGACTTCACCCTCTTCCTCCGGGAGTTCACATCATTCGAAAATTGTTACAATTAATTGAAAGAAACAAGGAATCAGTTCCACTCCATAAAGCCCGCTACAACTTGCGCGTAAAAAGCAAAGAGGGGGGACTTGCCTTGCACTGAAGAGTCGACCGGAAAAATAGCCGTATATTTTACCATTACAGGAGGCCCTCCAAAGACGTATAGGTGTCTGATTTAGAGGCTATAAACCTTCACCTACCATCTTTTTCGCCAAATATTTTTGTGGCAGTGTCCCGCAGAGCTAAAACGGCTTCTGTGTCAGCAGGGGGTTCCGAAGTTTTTAGGTTGCCATTTTTTAGCTTTTAGCTTCATATCAGAAATATTTTCTTTTGTGTGCAGTTTTTTGTAACTGACGTAGATGACTCAGAAGATGTTATCAACACCTTGTTCGCGCAGTCTATGCTTGTTCGCACAGTCATATGTATATCTATGCCAAGCAAGTATCATAGCATCAGGAAAGGCCTAGTCCCCTTATTCGGATACCCATCTCCTCTTAAGGTTCATCAGAAAATGAATTTTTATAACGTTACCGTCGAATAAAGGTAGTTTGTGACTGCCGGGGTTAGGTTGAGTAAAAAAGATTGCGGTATAGTTCGTAGAATGTCTTTTGGACCTTTAATATGGCCCCTAGTCAGACGTCCCTAGGACATGGTATTTTTATCATCATAGTATTCACAAAATTGTTTAGCAGCTCGTAGGAGCCGAATATTATCCGGATGACCTGAGGACGGACTACAAGAGAATATTCACTGGTCTCTGGGATGTCCTGGATCGCCGCAGTACCAAATTTAAACGCCCCCGGGATAGCTGAATGTTTTGATTAAGTCATTAAATTACATTACTTAAACATCGAGAGGATAAAGGTGTGCCGTCTAGGAATTAGTGGTCTGATTAAATCTCTTGCTTATTTCACTTGCAACAAGACCTCCCCAACCTGCCCCAAGTGTTGTACTATTGCTATGCCTCTCTCCACTGTAAATTGCGATTATTTGGGGTTCTCCAAATAGGATCTTTGTTCATGGCCATCGCTTATTATAAACGCTATTAGGGCATATTAAATATTGTGAATTATTTCTAACACGGCTGGAAGAGGGGATTTGCAGCAACAATAACAATTGACTTTGTCTTTCAGTTATTCATTTCTGCACTTAACTGATTATTTATTGAAAAATTTAAACGCATTTTTTTTTTTTTTTTTTACAAAAGAAGAAGGAAAACGTATTAAACTGAAGGAGACTGCATGTCAAGTTTGTAATTTTCTTCTTTAAAAAAAAAAAAAAAAAAAAAAGCCGGTGAATAAAGTTTTACTATGCATTTATGTGTCTTTATGAGAAAAAATTTGAATTCTCACCTCTGCACCCAATTTTCGCTTTTACAATTTTCAACAGTGCGTGGATTGTGGTTTGCCTAGTAGATAATACTTTCTTCATTCTTTGCACAAAGAGGGAAAAAAAGAGACGAATTATTGGACTCGAATCGGATAGGATTGAACTGCATATCAAGTTCGCAGATTTTTTTTTTTTTTTTTTTCAAATTTGTCTAATGACTAAAATTTTTACCTGAAATTAATGCGTCTGGATTGAAAAACTTTGAATTCTTACCTCTACATCCAATTTTTGCTTTTATAATTTTCAACAGTGCATTCATTGCCCTATGTGAGTGCCAGTTTAACTTTGATCTGTATAAAAACGGAAACAGGAAGAAAAAATACTGAACTGGCATTAGATATTGAGGACCACATGTCAAACTTGCAGAAATCTTGCTTAAAATTCCGGCAATGACTAAACTTTTGTTGTGGGTGAATTCTCCATGGATGATCTAAATTGGACAGAAGATGGTCTAGACAACCTCTGCAATATCAATGCAGTTGTCCTCACACTAAGAAAATTCCGAACCGTCACAGATTAGTTTCAGGCAACGTTCTGGAATTTTACAGGCTTTCATCAATTTACTGTGAAAATCAAGTATCTTTGTCAGACGTTTCCTGAATTGCTACAAGTTGCATGAATGCAAATTTTTCGCTGTTGTGAAAAATGTTTTAAGCTACCACTTTAAGATTAACTGAGCGTATTTATTGAGTTTATTGCCCTCATTTCGATTACGGTCCGTTCAGATTGCCTAAATTCCCAATCAGTGCGAAAAGTAAGTCTCTGAATTCCATATAGTTTTGCAAGAATTGCAGTCAAGTCAGATGCTTGGTACTTACTTGCGGCTCTGGTTTAGCTTTTGTCATGGTTCCAATGATGCTTTACTAGCTTTATTGGTACATCAGGAAGGTGTCAAGCTATTATGTTACACCTACCTAAAGTTTTCTCTGTAGGTTTCTGATTCATTCCAGAGACATGATTGACTTTTACCGGGTATATTTCTGAATTCCTCAGAAAAATTCCAGAAAAGTTTTAGGGAGGTTATTTACTTTCAGTGGAAAAGTTCCTATTTTTTGCAACCAATGTCTCTATCAGAAACTAAGCACATTAGCTGCCCCATCATTTTCCAGGAACATTTCTGTTATGTTGTTAAAGTGTATAAAGGTCCGTGGGTGGATTCCCAGTAATCTGTGGTAGCTTCATTTGAATGGAAGGACAGGAAAAGGCAGAGTACCATAAAGTGCTCAACTTTCATGGTGCATGAATGTGTTTTTATTTAAATACTTTGAACTCATATTTCTACCGTCAGTTTTCTATTTTGCAATTTTCAAGAGTAAGTGTATTGCATATAGAGAGTGATACTTTCTCTTTGAGATTGTTACCCCAACAGAAAAAGGAGAAGGCCATTGAATTTTACAGCCAGTATTGGCTACCGGACTTGCTAAATTTGCAAAAATATCTCTGTTTTTGTAATCTCAAAAAACAAACCTTGAAATGTGCTTCTATTTCTACTTTTTGTCTTGCTTTCAGTTTTTGTCCTGCGGTAATACAGTTAGTTCTTGAAAAAACTTTGAATGCTCATTTTTACATAAAACAATTTTCTGTAGAAAACAAAAAAAATTCTTATTGCTTTCACACCGCGAAAAGTATCAGTCGGCTCAATGACTTGTCTATAATACGAGTTAGCGAGCTCACGGAAATCGTAAAAATTAGCGTTTTTACTGCATTTGTTTGTGAAAAATAGTCATAGAAATATAATTATAACCGCCTCTTTTCCAGCCAAATCCAACGCCAACCGAAATTTGAAAAAGAAATGGCAAAACTGCGAGAGAAAAAAATACATCTTCTGCTGCTTTGTTTCCAT